>NW_028262358.1:3985000-4022500 GCF_047370975.1 Nipponia nippon | reverse complement strand
GGGATGTATATCTGCTAGGACGTACATCTGCCAGGATGTGCCGTTCCAGCCTGGCTTCCTTGAGGGAATGGGGCAAACCCTTCCCACTGACCCCTTTTTAAGGGGCTCCCATTGTACGAGTGCATGCCTGTTGTGTAGACTGTTAAGTCTGTCTGCTCCTGAGAAGGCTTTAATTTGAAAATTGATTTTGATTTTATTGGAATAATTGGTATTATTTTAGAAAATCAATATATCATCAACCTGAAGCAATTTGCAGGTTTTTTCAATTTACTGAATTTTTTTTTGTAAAAAAAATCTTTGGGTTTTGTTCCCGATTAATAGAAGCTTTTTTTAACTGTCAAAATTGCCAAATCTGAAAACAAAAGCTGTAGCTCTGACCATGAAAAGGGAAAGGCAGATGCTGGGCTGAAGGTTAGGCATTTCACGCCCTGCACATGTGCCGTCTTCCATTGCCCCACAGCGAGCGAGAGGGGAGCCCGGGCCCTATGCCCACCCCTCGCAGATGTTGTCCTGGCCGTGAGTTAACGTCCCTGTGTAGCTGATGTTTATTGTGGGTTTTTTTCTGCGTCTGGGTCTAGAGAAAGACCGCAACTCATCTCGCCTCCATCCCTGCCTAGCAGTGCGCTGCTGATAGCTGTTCTCAAAACGCTGCCCTGGTCTGGGATTACCCACAAGATAAAGCCAGAGGTTCAATGTGCTACAGAAAGTGTTTGTTTTGTGAATCCAGACTTTTTAGTCTGGACTTTGATTTTTCTAGATGATAGAGGGGGGGAAAACTTAGGTTGCTGTGTGAACTTAGCTGCTCCTGCAACTGTAAAGCCAGGATGATCTGTCTGAGCTGACGCCAAGTGCACTGATTGGAAAGACCCCTGTTGCTTTCCTGGGCCAAATTTTGGGGGGAAAACCTTGGCCTGGTAGAAAGGCCATTAAAAGTAGGGGAGCTGCTAGGATCCGAACTCCCCAGGCTGGTGTTACAGATCACTTCCGGTGCCGGTCAGCACAGGAGAGGGCGATGCCGGCGGCGGTAGAGAGCCCTGCACCGCTCCGGGCTGGACCTCGTGTCCTCCACCGTGCTGCTGGGCTTGTGGCACTGCAGAGTAGGGGTGAAAAATTAAAGCTTTCCAAATTGCACATCATTCATCTGGTGGCCATTGCATTCTGGGGTGCAGGAGGGACACCCAGGACCTTAATTATCTGTACGTGCAACAGAAAGGGAGGTGTGAAAGGAGATGCTGTAATCTGGGACCGGTAAATGAAAAAGCTATCCCTAGGATTGACTTGTTATGGAAAAATTTCCTCTTGGACTGCTACTGCCAGCTCCCCCGTGCTTTCTGTGTGCAGATGCTGTTTGTTGTTCATCAAGTCTTGACCTGTATCAGCAGAGTGGCCATGAAAAGACCCATGGTGCAGGACTTCCGAGAGACCAGCCTGGGTCTGAGCTTCTCAAAATGTTTAAAAAATAAAAAAAAAAAAAAGGGGGTGGGAGGGTGGCAAAAACCCACCCTGGATTGAAAAGCTCCGCTTGTATGTTTTGGTTTGCAAAGAGGCAGCAGAGGAAGGGAGTAGGCGAATGTGAATGAAGCTTTACCAAACCGGCCCCCACATGCATATTTCATACTATCGTTTATCAAAGTTTTATGAGCATCTGGTCTTGGCCCCAAAATCTTTTCAATTGAGAGTGGGTTTTTTTTTTTCCTATCTGAGTTTGACTACAAGCAGAATCTGCTATAATTCTTTTTTTTTTTTTTTTTTTTTTTTCTCTTTTTCTTCCCCCCTATAGATTTTACCCAGGCTGGCTTTGCACAGGCGGACCTGGGCTCCGGCCTGTCTCCACGTGCAGCACATAAACCACGTGTGACATGGAGTGGCTGTTCACGTATTTTATTTCCCAAGGGAGAATTTATTCAGGAGTGTCTCTGTTACTTAAAAACACTTTCTCATCCTTTCAAAGCCAGAGCAAACAGCGTGGGGCTCGGTAGCGTCTAACAGACTGAGGAAGGAAAGGGCAGGGAGAGGTGGGAATGGGCAAAAAGAGCCAGTTTTGTGTTATTTCTCCGCAAAACAGGGCCCGTGAATGAAAGCGAAGACCTCGGGCAGGTTTAAGTTATGCAGCGCTCTGTTTTGTTGCCATATGTTGCAGGAAGAAATCCTAGGGTTTGGGTTTTTGGTGTGTTGTGGTTTTTTTTTTTCTTTCCCTTCCTACCATTGAGCAATCCCTCAAGACTTCCCTCGGCTCTCCAACCTCATCTCATCAACATTCATACACATACTGCCACATTCATTCACGCACGTCTAAAGGAAAAACAGATATGTTTCACATTTCACAATAAGTTGTTTTTTTTTTTTTTTCTTGTTTTTTAATCACAGATTGGCTTTGCACTGTCAGGTAATCGGGCATCAGTTCCCATCTTCCCGTGATTTAATGGTCCCTCCTGAGCTAACACTGGAGAGCCTGCAGCAAACTTTGTATGAATATTTGGATGAACTTCTGGACACAAGCTCCTATCAGTTGTCAAAGAAGGTCTTTTTATTTGTTGACAGCTGATTTTTTTTTTTAGACGTGTGAAGAAGTGATAGATTTGTTCAATGACTTCAGTGTGGTGATAATTTTTGCCCCGACTCCTGGGACACGATCCACTGCAAAATTCAATCTGATTTTCATCGTGAGTAATTTCAAATAGTGTCTGAAGGTGGGGTTTTTGTTGTTTTGTTGGGTTTTTTCTTTTTTCTTTTTTTTTTTTTTTTTTAAGGGGGATAGGTGAGTTAATGTTCTATTCATTTTTTCCTTTGGTATTTCTTAAACCTCCCTTCAGTTCCCATGTTGTGCTCAACCTGCAATTTCAAGATGCCTTTGTGAAATTTCAACGGGACTGCAAACCCCTGAGGTTTTGAAGCTACCGGGGAGTTTGTAGGAAGGCTTTTTGGCACAAGTCTGAAGAAGCCAGACATCCTGAGATGTTACATGCAGATAGGGTTCACAAGTGAGCTTATTTGCCAGGTGGGTTTGCTCAATTTAAGGGGATTTTATTCATAAGTCTAGACAGCTTAACATTGAGTGACCATCTTATTTCACATTAATGCAGCTTCAAAGCCATTTGCATTTTTAGCACTTTACTTAGATTCCCAGCCCTGATGGATTCAGGAAGCGATGGGTACATTATTTAAAAACTATGAAGAGCAGCAACATTTTACAACGGTGGGTCAATAGTAGGCCTAATATTGGAGCCCTGACGTTTGAGCCCAGGACTCTGAGCTACTCCCAGCGTACGTCTCATTTCTCAGCTCTTCATGGTTGTACAAAATTTCCAGAGAAGTTCAGATTTTGTTTTACCTTTTATTTTTTTTCTTTTAGCGTGTTCAACAACCCACTACCTTCTACACATATAGATGGAGGTGACCTGGGTGGAGAGGGTGAAGGTCTCGGATGTGCTCCCAGACTTGTGCTGTAGCCCCTGCCAACAGCTCTGGGACCGTGGGCAGGTCAAGAGGGAGAATTGCTGGTGTTTTTCCAGAAATATCTCCCTGAGCATCCTGGCCCCATGCTGCTGATGGCTCCCAGCCAAGGGCATTGAGATCCACTGTTAACTCCCACCTGATTTCAAATAGAGTGCTAAATACTTGGCCTTTCTTAAAATCCTGCTATAACACCCAGAACTTTAGGCTATTTTAGAAATCCTAAGAGCACAGCTAAGTTTCCCAAGAAAGGCATCTTTGAGTGTGGGAGGGAGGAAGGCCGCTTGGTTGGCTGTATCTTACATATGTTATTTATTATTTAACATAATTAATGTGATTTACATATTGCATTGAAACATGGCTTCTGCTGCCTTCGGACTTGCATGTGTGCTGAGGAGGTACGGTGTTTTGGTATTACGCACAGCCCTGTACATTATGTGGCAGCCTCCCTCCTCCAGAAAAGATGAGTGATCCCTGAAACCTCATGACTAAAATGCATGGGGGGTGGAGGGGGGGAGGAAAAAAAAGAGTTTATAGCTAAAAATATCAGACGTTAAACATTCAGGTTGGCCAAATAGGAGTTTAAAAAAATATTTTAAATATTTTCCAAGTATAATTGTTCCTGTACTTAGTCTGGGCTCTGCTTTACTGAACAAAAGTGAAAACAAGTAAAGTAGATGATAAGCATAAAAAGCTGGATTGAGCTAGAAATACTTAAAGTTTCTGCACTGCAGGAACCGTGCATGGTTTTGTTTTTTTACTGGCTCCAGCCCTTTTGTCTGAACATTTATATATTTCTTGTGCCTAGTAACTACAGCCAAACTGTTCTGTGATTCCCTGAGTGCAAACAGACTAGAAAGCAAGTAAAGCTAGGAGAAGCAGGCATTCAAAATCTGTACCCCAGTCTAACCAATATGTTCTGTGGGATAGATCTTCTTGCCTTCAGGAGTGTTGTAAAAAAAGAAAGAGCTGATAAAATGGGCATTTAGAAGGCACGGTGTTTTCTATGAAAAAAATCTAGAACTGTACAAGGACTAAAACTCTAGTTGAACAAAAACGTGAATGGCCACCTCGCAGAAAATGCCCAACTTTAAATTTTGCTTTCACCCAGATTCAGCACTTTTTGTTCCAGAAGAAATTACGCAAATTTGAATTTAATAATGGGGGGGGGGAGGGGAAGCACTTCATGCTGGCATTTTGATATTCTAACTGATGGACCCCAAATGCTGCCCAGGTGGACAGAGTTGTGCTGTATGGTGGCATTCGTAGTCTGGAGCGGAGTGTAGGGCTTGCAGCAAGCCAAGCCCTGCCATAGGAAAGGCACTGGAACTGTTGAGCTGTTTTGGGTCATGCTGACCATCTGCATATTTCTGATGAAGTTTGAACAGGCCCAGAAGAAAATAACTCCTTTCAGTTTCCTGGTAGAAATGTGAATATTCCCAGAAAAAACAATACTTTCTCCTGGATAATTTAGGTTTTACAGAAACACTTTCTGGTGCTGGAAAAATTGGTCTAATTTAAAATTCCAGAGCAAGTGCCATAATGTATGTGGCATTTTTTAAATGGACCTGTGGAAATCTCTTGCAGAAAAGTGACAAGTTCTTCCCCTCCCTGTGAGGAAGAGTAATGGTGTCCTAAAAGTCTGGGCAATGCTAGGAGGACAAGCTCTCACTTAGTTTTCCTGCGCAAAATAATCTTCCCAGTTTAATAGTCTGACTGCAACTCAGTGAATAGAAAGATGAACATAGACTTTGATTAGGGCCCTTAAAGCCAATTATTTTTGGTAATTTAGTCTCTATTAAGGTCTCTAGAAATCTTTCACGATCTCCTGGTGAGAGGGTGTCCTGGTTTCAGCTGGGATAGAGTTAATTTTCTTGGTAGCCGGTATGGGGCTGTGTTTTGGGTTTAGCATGAGAGCAATGTCGATGATACACTGATGTTTTGTTCCTGCTAAGTAGTTGCTAAGTGGCGCTCACACCGGTCCGGGCCTTTTCAGCTTCCCCTGCTCCGCCGGGTGCACAAGAAGCTGGGAGGGGGCACAGCCAGGCCAGGGGGCTATGCCATACCGTATGACGTCATGCTCAGTATAGAAACTGGGGGAGCTGGCCGGGGGAGGGGCAACCATCGCTGCTTGGGGCCGGGCTGGGCATCGGTCGGCGGGTGGTGAGCAATTTAGAGTGTAGCGCTTGCTTTGTATTACTATTGTACTATTATTACTTGTTTTTATTATTATTACTATTACTACTGTTCTATTTTTATTTTACTTCAGTTATTAAACTGTTCTTATCTCCACCCACGAGTTTTCCCCTTTTGCCCTTCCGATTCTCTCCCCCATCCCACCGGTGGGGGAGTGAGCGAGGGGCTGCGCGGTGCTTAGTTGCCGGCTGGGGTTAAACCACGACGAGGGCAAGATGTTGTCTTTAGGTTTTCCCCTGACTCCCTTGCACCTGCCCGCAAGGACTGGAGGGCTGGACTTTTCTGCCCAACGGACCTTAGGGACGTACCTGCAAGAGCTGGAAAGACCTGGCTAGTTTGCTGAGTGTCTTTGAAAGACTTTAGGTCTGAGGTCCAAAATGAAGGCACTCCCTTCTGGAGTCAGAAGGGCTGGTGATGCCTTCTCCACGTTGCAGCAGAGACCCAGGATGGTTTTTGAATGTTGGTCTCAGCAAAAGTGTAGCCATTCCCAGAGCAATCGCTACCAATTCAAAAAATGTTTCTGTGTGGTATCAGGAAGAAATATTACTTGAGGTTTTTTAGCAAATTTTAGTTTTAAGAATATAATTACTCAAGTCAAAATAATTTGCTGAAGTGGGTAATTCTTTATTGGGCTGTGGTTTGACTTGAATCTGTTCTTTTTCCATTCCTGTTGCACAACTTTCCTGGAATTCCTAATTTGCTTTTCTAGACGTTTTGTTTTCTTGCTTAGAACAAGCAAGAACCTAAATAAGTTTTTGGTGCTTTTAGTGTCTGGTGTTAGTAAAAAGCGAGCACAGGGAGGAAAGGAAGACTAAGTTGTCTTGTGCATCTTCCAAAGCAGGTACGTTTTGTTACCACGCAGCGGCTTACAACTGCTCAAAAGCTTTGAAAACCATTTGCGAGTCTGCCGGTGTCAGTGGGTGTGCTGTCTTAAAATTTTCCACCATTGCAGTTTGTGTTGGTAAGCATGAAGAGCATGGGCATCGAGGACGCCCTGGTAATTGCATTGAGTCACTGTGGCTAAGTGCATGTGCCAAATTGCTGCATCGAGCTATCTGAACAGCATTAAATGAACTTGCTTGGCTACCGGAACAATATTGGGAATTCTTGCCAGCTCTGCTCAGGCTTAATTTCTTTCTATTGCTATATGGCACCACCCACTATTGGGGAGATAGAGATGAGATAGTATAAGCTCACAAAGTGCAGTTATCCTTAAAAAGGTGCTTAAGGGAGTGTACAGACCTAGGACTCTAAAGGTGAAAGCAACTCTTACTATGATTGTTATGAACTTATCAAATTTGAGGCACCTTTAGGCTAAATATGAATATCGTGCATTGAATTATCCCATCCTATAATAAATTTAGTATTATGTGTAGTCTAAATAATGATCTTTGCTATCCATGAGAATCTCCTGGTTGAGGTCAATGCAAACCTCCTGTATGCTCCGACATCCAAATTTAGGTCTGTGCTCTCATGTTCGATACTAAAATCAAAGGGGTAGTAGGAGGATGATTGTTTCCCGTGGCTGAAGAGCAAAGTAAATACATTAGCTTAATAATATTAGTTATAAGATGCAGAGATAAGAGAAATGGGTGGGGGACCGGCAGTTCCCATCTGAGCCCTAATGAGGACTGTGGGAAAACTTCAGTGAGCAAACCCCAAACCAGGTGAAAGTCTTTACAGCTGAAACCCATTACGCATGCCAACTTGGGCCAAGTTCACTGAGGTTTTGCAAACCTTTTGATGAACCTGGGCTGAGTTTTAAGCGAGTCTGGCCTGAGTTAGAGAGTCAGGTGGAAGTGTTCTTGTTTGGGCTGAGTTATGCTGACTGTTTGAACTCGAAAGTTGATGTGAAATTTAGGATGTGAGAACCTGACACAGATCCAGAGAACCGAAGATGATCCCTATAAGCTCCATAAAAACAGGAGAACACCTGATTCTCCCTGTATCATTATTTTTTTGAATTTTATAGGTATCACAGCTACATTTAGAAGGGCTTATGCAATTTGCATTTAAGCCATTTCTCAGAAATTTTCGTTTACACAATGTTTCCGTCACATTGTTGGAGGGCAGGTCTGTGTTAAATACCCCGAGGGTCAACAAAATGAAACCAAGATGAAATAAATTTTCTAGGTTATAACTTCTTCAGTGCAGGAAGAGTATTTCTGCTGATTCAAGCCTAGCCGAAACAGCATCGTTCATGGTAGTAATATTCCTTTTAAGAACAGTGAAGCTTTGTGGGACAACCTCTATCCTGTCCCTGGGCACAACGAACGCATGTCCCACGGCACTGCTTTCTCCTCTTTGGTGGCATCTGCACCAGGGTGCCTCTCCAGATGCAGGTTTTCTCTGCAGTCCATCTTTTCCACGCAGATGCTGCTGCACAAGTTAAAAAGCTAGCAAGCAACATACATTACCCCTGGAGCTTGCGTTGCTTTTATTATCTGGGCATGCGTTACTACATGCCTTATGCCTGCTGAGGTTGGCTGCTAGGGAGGTGGTCTTTTGCTCTGCTGTCTGGAAGGAGAAAAGGCAGCTTGTAACAGGTCATCTGGTGGAGCAGGAAAGCTGGGACCTGCCTGTTTATTTTTTCCGAGGAAATAATACAGCAAAAAATGTAGAAGATGAACTCGGACCATGCTGTGTAAAGGTGCTGTTGTGGCTGTATCACTCGGTCTTTGTGCAGTGATATTGCTGTTTTTAGATGAAGAGAGTCTTTCTTTAGGAGTATGGGACACAATAGATTGGAGGACACAATGAGAGCACCTCAAATACAGTGTTTTGTGACAATAAGCAGCCATCAGTGTCGGGAGGTATTAGCAAAGCAGCAATACTGCAAGCCACTGGTTAACATAGCACGTGCCATGTGCTCTTGCAGCAAACCCCTGTCGTTTACTGTAAGGTATTACATAAGGGAATATATGGTTAAAACCACATGAAAAGATAATTAAAAAAAGATAGCAGAAATCTTGAGTCTGAATTATGTTAAAATGTTCAGCCAGACTCTCAGCTGGTTTTATTTAAGGAAATTTCTGCTGAAGTCTGAGGAGCTCTGCCAGGTGATGCTGGCTGCGTGTGCATGTGGCCACTTGCACTCAGAATATTAAGCTGGCTTTCTGCATTTAAAGAAAAATTAAAAATATTTGCTGATTTCAGAGGAGTGTGTCCTGTGAATGAAATGCTTCACTTTAGGGTGATATGTTGTGACTTATGAAAATTTGAAATACCTGTTATGGATCGGCTCTCACTTAGTGGGGGACTGTGTTTGTCAGGCAATGATTGAAGTTGCAAATCAGTATTCTCCAAGCTGGAATTTCCAATGGGGAGGTAGATAGCTGCAAAAACATCAGTTTTAAGAATAAAATAAAACGAAACAAGCAGTAATAAAAAAAGTACTTGACAGGCAAATTTGGTGTTACACGTTCTGCATTTCTTTTCAGTCTTTCAAACTTTCTGAACACTGTAATTTGTTTCTAGTGTTAGCATCACTATCATCAAAGATGTTGGACTCTATTAGCTCAGCTGTCTAAGGGATGTCTTTTTAAAAAGGAAGAGAGTAGGGAAAAAAAAAATCCAACAAGAAGTTCAGCCACTTGAATTTAAGCATAATCACTTTTCTTAACACATGTCTCTCATTTGCAATCAAGGCAAAGACAGCAGGAGAAACCTCAGCCAACTGCTTGCTTGCCCCAAGCCGGGCAGAGTTTTTGCATTGATTGTGGTTTCACTAAGGTCACTCTTTCAAGGTAGGAATGCTGCGTGGGATGACTTGTGCCACAGCATGGACTGAGATTTGTGTTAAACAAAACCTGTCATTTTATGTAACAGTTCAAAAATTCGGCTCAGTGGATGTTTCTTTCTACCCATCATTTTTCTTAGGGTAGGGATGTAGGGGTCCCTCTCTCCAGCTTCAGCTTTAATAGTAGCTTATTCAGTCAAGAATGGAGCAGATGATGGGTGTACCGAGCAATAAATGATCACTAGTTAGCCGAAGGAGAAGGTGTGGGTCCTCCTGGTCGAGGCTCTGCGTGGAAATAGAAGCGATTGAGTTAGACCCCTAGCTTCGGTATGACCTCCCTACCTCAGCATACCACTTATTTCTTCTCAGACGGTGACGTTGGTCCTTCCCTTCTATTTCTGCATCTTCACTCTGTGAGTTACCGATGGTAGGCACTGCTGCTGTGCCAGTGTTCTGCTCCTCCTCTGGCAGGTCCCAGCCGTGGCCAGGGCTGGGGGATGCCCTCTTGGCTCCAGAGTTACTGCCCCTCATTACTAGGGATCAACAAATAATTCATCATCATGTCATGGTCTTGCTTTGCCTCTTTTGCAGTTATCAGCAGGTTACAAGCTTTCTCAGATGAGTTATTTATTTGAAATGATTTATCAATTAATTCTGAGCTGAATTAATAAGTAGTTCAGTTTTACATATGTATTCAAGCAAAATACAGGTTGTCTTCAAAGCCAGATGGAGCACATGGTATTTTTCTGTTTGGTTGGAGGAATACAACTCTTTCAGACAGGTTTCTATGGCCAATATGGAAACTAAAGCATGGAGTATTAACTTTCTATGAATATGCATCACATTACTTGAAATTTTCTCTTTTTGGTGTCTTTCCTGATCGTATGTTCTTGCGTCGGAATATTGAGGGGAAAGAAGCAACAACGGTGACACAAAATTGGCCAAAAACACACTCGTGAAAAATTCCATGGATATTCCTAGGAGATATTTGCAGGGTTTCACCAACTTTGCTCATGTCTGTCATTAGTATTTCAAAAAGTGCTATTTGCAGGACAGAGAATTTTTAAAATCTTTGGATTCAAACTTATCTGGGGTTTGGAGCATTTGCCACTCATTTCATATATCAGCAATTATGTTCTTGTGAAAGCCTCTATAATGCTGATTGAATGTGCTCCCGAAAACAAACATGACAGGAGGAAATGGGGGTGGCTCTTTCCCATTACTAATTCTTGACTAGGAAAAGAAAAAAAAAATCTGTTTAAATCTCTCCAGTGCTACTAATGTGACTTGCTTAACTGTGTATTAGAAACGAAGGGATGTTAGAACCACGGGTAAACCTTGAAGGGATTGACAAGCGCTTGTGTGGTCTCTGCTTTCACTTGTTTATGTGCTATTTGGCGAATCTGAGGTGTTTTGAGGCAGGGTCTTGGAGCTCCAGCATCTGCTGGATCCAAGGGATTGTGGAAGATGTAATGCTCTTTAAGTGAGAGAGAGTCTGCTGTGACTGAGCCATGAGTGATGGAAATGGTCTGTAGACAAATCTGTCCCTGGTGGAAGAATTACAGGACTTAGGGTGGATATATGCCAAGATGAAGGGTTTGCTGTAGGAAAGTGTGTGGGATGAGACTGGATTTAGTCAAGTAGGGAGAGCCATGGGGTCTTTGGGCTTCATTACATTAGGAAGAAGAAAGTAGGAGATTGTGGTGGGTACATCAAGGTGATTGCACTGGGCAATGGGGAATGATTTTCCAAAAGTGGTTGGTGTTTTGCTAGCTTGCTCTTGGATACAAAGCTGGACCCTTATACATTTTCAGAAGCACGTGTGTTATATCCAGAAAGCAACATGTTTTTCCCTCAACGTAAGCAGCCCCATGTTCTAGAAATGATTGTGTTCCGCACGGCTTTAGTGGCTCTACCACCTTCACCCTTGGAGAATGTTTTTCTGATGCACTTGGAAACTTTCCCTCCGGTTCCCTTACCATTTGCAATGACCTTTCCATTTCAGTGGAAGATATAAATTGTATTTTTAAATACAGAAAGGCTGCTCTCCAGAGACTGAACCTCTGGAGGAAGAGGCTCCGATGGGAGTTCCGTATTTTCTGCCGGTCTCTGGCAGCACTGGCCTTCGTGGCTCGATGGCTTGGGGACTTGTTTGAGCAGAGGGTGACCCAGATTCCAGTTCTCTCTGCCTGACAGATTAGGGATGTTTTTCACAATAACCCCTCCAAACAAATACGCTATCTGGAGAGAACCTCTGCCAAATATCTTAATGGCACTTGAGGCTTGGGCTCGTTAGTGGCATCAAGTGAAACAAAAGCACCTCCCTGACAATAGCGGGAGCCATTCCCATTGTGAGTCAAAATCATTTTCAAACATGAAAATATACCAGCTGGGTCAAGTAATGCTTATGAAAAATTCTCCAGTGTTACTTTGATATGCTCGGCAAAGGAACTTTAATTTAATGGGACTCAGTTGAAAAGAACCAATCAAGGAACAGTGGAAAAGCTGAATGCCCAACATAAATACCTGCAGTTCAAACCAAACAATGCCATTCTTGGGCTGTAATCAGGAGAGGGCTTTCAAACAATGCCCGGCGGTGTCCCTCGCCAGCCGGCGCAGGTAGCGCTCTCGCAGATGACTAATGCCTAGCATGTATCTGGGTACATAAATTACTGTTTACTAATCTCGCGCTCTCTTAGTCATCCTCAAAAGACTCCTTAAAGCGGGTATGCTAACGCTGGGCACTTTTTACAGTAAGTAAATGTTCTATTTGCGATACAAGTTGCCGGTTGCAGAATTCAACTTTGCTGTAGCTGTGGTTCGCTTGAATGATCTTGACCTGATCTTGAAGGGTTTGAAAGGCTAATCCATTCATTCCTATTCCAGACATACACAGATTAGGCTTCTGTTGAAACAACTTGCACTTTTGAAAATAGCAACAAAACTGCAATCGGCTTTGCATGTTTCTTAAGTTTCCAGCCTGGCAAATGATACTGGCCTTTGTGCCCTTCCTTTGCTGTCTTCCCCGAAGAGCGCAACTGTTCTGGTCAGCCAGGATGCACTCTCTTCAGCTGGTAAATTCCGTAGCTGGAGGTTTCAGGCATGGTTTCTTCTTGATCTCTGATTTGGTTTCGCTGTAGAGTTTCGGTATGAGGTGACCTGAGGAGTTGTCTTGCGTGTGGGCTTCAAGTGCAGTTTATCTTGGTTCAACATTTACTTTCTTTTGCAGATTTTGAAACAAGTCTTGCAAAAAAAAAAAAAAAAAAAAAAAGTCTGGTGGCTTTGAAATAGTCGCTTCTCATTTCTCCTTTCAGATGTCAGGTGATAACAGAAATGTTTCACAGCCAGATCACGCACTGGTGCAAGTGGAGCTGTGCTGGTGGGTGTTAGCTGGGGCGTCTGGTCTTGGATGTGTCCACACATGTCTATGCGGATGCACCCGCTGTCCCCACATGTACGTGTTTGTGTGCATCTGCACCAAGCTCTGGGAGCCTATACTTAGCTGATGAGTTCTGGTTAGGGGGTTGTTAATTTTCATGTCGGTGGATGCGTCTCCTGTGCTGCTGAGCTGAAAGTAATGGTGTGTTCGGGAGCTGTGCGCAGCCTACATGTGTGGGCGTCCATTTGCTTATGCCTGTCACCAACCATGAAGGTCAGAGTCTCAACAGGGTGGTACCTGAACTTCATTTAGACTTGGAAAGCTTGAATTACAATTGTCCCAAGAAACTGGATCTGAATGGGGTGGTCTGGTGAGTGTCCACAGAGAAGTGAGACAGATGTCAACCCGTCAACCATTAGCACCTGCTAATGTCTACACGCATGCATTCATTTATGTACATACAGAGCCATTATATATACCCATTACATGCACATATGTACATGCACATTAATCTAATGCTAATCATATGTTGCTGCAAGAAAATGGATGTTACAGGGGAAAATTCCCTAAGTTTTACATGTGTGTGTGCGTACCTTAGCAGGCGTAGCTTTCCTCGGGGGGCTTTACGAGAGTTCACTGTCTTCATTAGCACTGAGCGATGCGTCCCTGTTCCTGCCCGGCAGGATGCAGCCGGGTGGCTGTGCATCCCCCTCCTGCTCCGTCTCCCCGATACCACTCAGAAATGCATCTGCTGCTGCAAGCTTGTTTGGACTTGATGATCTTAAAGGTCTTTTCCAATCTAAACGATTTTATGATTCTGTGTGTGTACACGCGTGAAACACTGCCCATGCTGCTTTTGGCCAGTGGTGTTCTCCACCTAAGTCAGTGAGCAGGTTGACTGTTGCTGCATGAATCAATAAGGTGCAGTTTGGCACATCCCTCTCCCTGTATATCATCAGCAGACAGTGTCTGCGCAGCGCCCTTCTATAATTAAAAAACTGGACAATTTCCTTGTGCCCATTAATACGGTGCTGCGTAAATCTGCCCAGTGGCTCCTAGCTTGTCCACCTCGCAAACGGCTTTGGCTTTCTTTGAGACTTGGTCGTTGCATGCAGCAAAACAATTACTCCAGGTGCACAGTGAAGACTTTGCTGGCTTTTTTTCCCCTGTGAGCAAAAAAGAGAGCTCTCAGGAGGTGTTGGGCTTCCCTTTGGTATGTCTGGGACTTCACAAGTGAGGATGCCTCGTACAGGCAATAGACTTGACAGGCTGTTGGAAAGAGGTTTTGGCCCCGAACTGGAGGGTTCTGGTGAGCTTGCATGGACTATTGGCCAACTCCCTTTTGAAAAGGGGGATGTGAATAAGTGCCTGCATCTGAATTGCTGGCAAAAGTGCTTTTTGCTGTATTTCTGCTGTTGCACCAGCTGTGGAAACGCACCTCACTAAGGCGAGCTAGCCCGCAGTCACTATGGGCTTGACCTGCGTGGATGCCCTGCCCAGGCTGGATATCTTATGGCTGCAAGGGGGGACTTCTCCGCAGAACTGGAGATAAAATGGCATCGGGAGCCCGCTGAAGGCGAGACCCCAGCAGGGTAATTACTTACTGCATATTTACAACCCGCATGGCAACGGCTTGCTGGGCAGACTGCCTATGTGGGCTGCATAACGAATGCAGGCGGCCGCCCAACGCCTTCCCCTGCCGTCCATCGAGCTCCCAGAGGCATTAAAACTATATGTCTTGACTTAAGACTATAGCGGCGCATACCGCTCCCATCCTTCACGTGAGCTGCGTTACACTGACAAAGAAAAAGGCTTTCCGTATTGTGTCTGCCAGGCTGACCTTTAGAGTGTTTACTTTTCAATCAGCTTTAAGAAGGCGAGCTTGAACTCCCTGGTGTGAGCAAGTTCAGCGCGGGAGCGCTCTCGCCCAAACATTTGCCAAGATAACGCCAAAGTGACAAATAAACACGAGTTGTTTTTACAGGTGTAAAATCAACAGATCAAATGCTGACCCCAGCCATGGTCGTGAAGCCAGCCTGCGTTGTGTTTGAAGAATACCACTGCATCATTTACACTTGCAAACCCTTTGTAATCTTAATCTCTTTGTTGCTTTTATGTTATACTGGCCCCCCAAGGTTAAAGAAAGAGATTTAGACCTTAAACACAAATCCAGCCTTCAAGCTCTGGAATTATCTTTGCCTTTAAATGCAACTGATCAATGCCCATTTCTTTTGAAAATAAAACCCTTTTGAACCTTGAAAGCCTTCCACTGTTGAGCTATGTCTAAGTGCCACATGGGGAAATGGGCAGAAAAAAGCCCATTTTTCCCTTAGTGCTTGCATTAGAGGTCCTAAAGTTCAGTCCAACGCAATCAATTTAATTGGCGCTAGCTCTAGTGACAAATTATACTGGTTTACACTCAAGTGTAGCACAGATTCCTCAAACGCTGGGAAAGAAGGGAGATACACTTCTTGGTCTCTACTTAAAGAGGGCAACAGTATTGGAAAAGGAGCACATTTAATTTATCACTGTCAGAGCAGGTGCAAAGTTTAATTCTAACTAAAAGCATTAAACAATTAACCCAGACAGTCAGGCCCTTCTGAAAACGCTTGGTTGCAGGGAACATATGGACCAGATTACCAATGGAAAAAGTCGTGGCTCCGCTTTTATTTAAATGAATATCTTCTACCACTTAAAAAAAAGACAAGATGGAAAGAAAAAGGGAAAGAACTTTATAGCCCTCTGATAACTCCTGAATAAAATCCAGGATAGGAAACTCCACCAGAGTGGCAGCAAATAGCTGTCTTTAAGTAACTCATTGATCTTTGACACTCTATGAATTAGGGAAGCTATGCTTTATAACCTGCCGATACCAGCTCTCTGTAATACATGTGCACGTGCTTTTTGAAGTGCCTGGCTACTATTTTCTTCTGCAAGGTGATGCACTCCTTAGGCTGGATTTTGTCCCTTTGACACCTTGAAGTAATGCAAGGAACCTTTGCAAATCGGGCACAGCGTGCCCAGGAGCATTTGCAACCTGAGGGTTTGATTTCCAATAGGAGATTTCCCCAAATTAGGGTCCCATTGAAGAAAGCCAGTAAATCCATCCTTTAGTCCTTCCTTCAGTAGCAAAGTGAGGTCCCACAGCTATAGGAGACATCGGTGCTTGCTTGAATTTCAATAAGTTATATGCTTTGGCAGGTAAAAATGGTGTTCTATGAGGGGTGGAGTGTGGTACAGGTGGTGCAGAATTTGGGGCTAAAAACCATGTTCTGGAGGACAGCTACAGAGTAGCTCTCTCAGGTGGCAAGTTTGAGTTACTTTTGAATCTGTGGCTTATGCATTTATAATAAAATTCATCCTTCCGTCATTTTAAGAGCAGAAACTCTCCAAGAACAGGCAGGTCTCTTGTCTGAAAAAAACTTGCGTGTATTGTGAAGAAGCAAACTCTACTGAAGAGTTAATGAGGGCAGAGTCTGAATCCTTCTGCGGTGTCCAGGCATCCTCACCGTCTTCTAGAAGTGGGCAAAAATTCCTGTCATTTCTGGTGTGTTTTGTGTTGGTCTAAATTTGAATAGCTGAGACTATTTAGAAGTCTGTCCTTTCTTCCTGAGCCTTTATAAAATATGTGTCTGTGGAGGATAAATCGTTTCATTATATTCCATTATTCTGTGGATAACGTGCTGGTGATATCAAAACAATGAGAATAATAATATTGTTCCCACTCCAGTGCCATCAGCAGATTCCCTCCTTCCCACCGTCATTTCAGCATCATTACCATGTCTCATTGCTTAGACCTCAGGTAGCCAATTTTGAAGCAATTCATCCTCGCAAGAAATGCCAAATGCCCATGTCAGGCGTTCAGGCTGCATTTTTCAAACTCCCAGGTACAAATCCATGCAGACTGAAGGGTTTGGTTCCTTATGATATTGTGTAACTAGAGCCAACGTGCTTTAAATGTATTAGGAATACAACTTTTTCTTATGTTTGAGACCTGCCAAACATACTATTGAGCAAAGGCTCATTTTCAGACATGCGAGAACAGTGCCAATGGCTTGAAATTAGGTAGAATCTTTGCTTACCTATCTGTGGATGGGAATTTAACTCTGCAATTTATAGAGAACTTATCCCCAGAGACCTGGAGCAGCACAGAAATGAGATGCATGTGATTTTGGTGGACTTTGCGGCTCCTGCCGCGTGTCTGCGTCCCTCCCTCGGCGATTTGGGCATGGTGTGTTCAACAGAAACCGCTCAGAGGATCCCCGGAGTCCTCTCTTGAGAAGCGGTAAGAGAAGAGGAAAATAATTGAATTTATACATCATCTTCTGCAGCCAGTGTCTGCAGTGCCTGGTAAGGGGGTATTGGGCGCTCTCCGGTACAAAGCACCTGTGCCCCATTGGAGGAGGCTCTGCATATCTATAACATCTCCTATACCAAGACAGAAACCTGTGTGAGAGGACAGTGGGTCTCAGAGAAGATCTGGCAGTGGCTGGAGGAAAGGCCTGGCTCAGGAGATCCCACACCAAGGCTCTGAGATGTGTCAGCAGTTTCACTGATCTTGCTCTGGGTGTTGAGGGGGCCTCATGAAATGTTCGTTGGTTTTTTTTGGGGGTTGTGGGGTTTGTTTGTTTGTTTGTTTTTAATGTGTTTTCTTGGAGAAGGTGGCTGGAAATCTCACAGGAACAGGTTTGCTTGGGAATATATCCAGTTGTTTCTGGTTTCAGTTCATTTCTGCGTTGGGAGTAGGGCCAGATCAGCAGCCACCAGAGAAGTGTGCCTTCGGATAGGAGGCCTTTAGGAAGATCATCTTCATGCTCTTCAAACTTGGGCTACCCAATTCACTCATAGGACTTTACAGTGTGAAAGCCAAAGCCCCCTGATGTCCACGGAGGTCTTTCCCATGCCTCCGTTTGGGTTTTAGTGAGGTGATGGGTGAGACTGGGACCACTCTGGGCACGGGTGCGTCCTGCACCGGTAGCTGCTGAGTGTGCAGCGATGGCTCAGGGCTCCTGGGAGAAGAAAGCAGAAGGAAACGCAAAGGCATACGGGAAACTTTGCTGAGATATTTTCATATCTCTTCCTTTCTTTCTTCCAGAGATTTTAAAATTGTTTTTATCCCTTAAAGCGCAAACCATTTATTACAAATACCAACATGAATTTCCTTGCAGTAGGATAAACACTCAGCTGTTCCACTTACTGGAGTGCTGTAACATAAACAAAAACAAACCCAATGATTTTTGCAGTGAATTCTTCCTCTGGTAGGGAGTAGTATTTCTGCGTTGTCATCAAGCCAGTGTTTACGCCTGCATCCGAACAACGCAATCTGAATGACAGGATCCCACATGTACTTTTATATAGCGGAGAGATAAGGCTCTGGGAGGCAGAGGAAGGAATACAAATGATCCGCTCGATAACGGCACGAGCTTTTCTTTGTGTGTTGGGGTTATACGAGTGAGGGGCAAGACAAAAAAGGCTGTACCCTCATCCAAACCATGAGACACTTAGTTTTGCCTCCTTCAGTCTCACCAAGGTCCAGGTTGAACCAGAATGAGTTCGGCCGTGCTTTCCCCCCCAAAAATGACAAAAACGCATTGTCATGGTACATGGGTTATTTTCTATCAATTTTGTGTGTTGGCCTTTCTAGGGCTTCTTTTCAAAATTTTTCTTGCAGACCTGAGGATGAGCAACAGTTACAATTATAAACTTGAAATTGCTTATAGTCATAGGACTCCAGGAGCTGTGACTTTAAGAAAAGCACCAAATTTCCAAACCCTGGATTCAAATCGTAACAGCTGGTACAATCCAGTCCCCAAAACTGCTGCTTGTTGCTTCCTTCCTTTGCTTCTACCGGTGTCTGAGACCGGGATGGATTAGAGAGAGCTGATAATCCAATTCCAAAGTAGCTTCAAGATGCCAACAAGGCGGCTCTCCGGCTCCTATCATGGTCCTGCCGGAGCACTGAGCGTGATGTGGCCCATAGCATGCATGCCGTACGGTAGCTCTGGTGTACTTGCTATCTCCCATTTCAGGGAAACAGGGCCTGGATTTGTCCTCACTACATCACTGTAAGCTTTGTTACATAGTATAACGTTAAAACATAAACGTCTAAAGCTTTTGACTCTCTCAGTCATAACATAATAGTAGTAGCCAACTAATTTGGCCTAAAGTGAAAGTAATAATACAATAATAGTCAAAATATTTTTGCTATCTATAAGTTACAATGTAACATAAAAATTGAGTTTAGTAAACTGGAAAAAAAACTGCCTTAAATTGTATCAAATGAAAGCTTTTGACCATATCCCAGACAAATATTTTGAGGAGGTCAAATCCAAACATCCTTTTGATTTTTTTTTTTTTTTTTCCCCCCAGCACAGCCTCTTAAGCTCGGTTTCACATGGAAATTTGGAATTTCTCTTGTAGCAGGAGTCCTTTACTGCTGGCACTGAGACAAGGTGGGATGTCCTCTTCAGCCATATAGTTGTGTGATCCCTTTTTTTGGTGTGTTATGCCATTACCCTTGGCGGTAGCATGAGATGATGAACTCCGCAGGCTTAATTGCACGTTGCCTTTTATCATATATAGCCTTTTATATCGGTTTTACATGTATCACTTTTCAGTTGGTTGAAATGTCTGCTTGGCGTGGTGCTACAGGAATGAGGGAACATGGGTGTAAACCCTCCATGGTGGGTTACATGTCCACTTGAGGAGCATTTTTGCATCCTCAGCTGGGGCTGGTGCCCCACAATCCCCCTGTGCTGGGCAGAGCTGAGCTTGCGCCTTGTCCGAGGACTCGTTTTGAGGCATTTTTGAAGGGCTGTGGATGTAGGAGGTGCGGCAAATGCATGTGAAAACCTGTTGCTGGTATTTCTCCCTTCCTCGTTTCGGTTTTGCTTGTCCAAGGCCTGACCTGCAGCCAACTGGGGTCAACGAGAGGGTTTCCACCCCCTGCAGCGGGTTTTGCATCCTGCGCAGGCGATGCGATGTCAAGAAATGTTTGCGTGCTCTTGGTGTTTGCTTTCCGGAGGAGAGCTCGACAGCACGCTTCAGTGGGGCAGCGGTTCAGGGGTGCGGGCACCGGCGTTGAGGGAGAAAGGATGGATACAATTACGCAGCTAAACTTAAAGCTGCAACAGAAACGGGAACTTTTCAGTGAAATGCAGGCGCTGTGAGACTGCAGCTTGGGCTGTTTCCCCGGAAAAAGTGGTTTTATCTTAACAAAGCAAATTCTGCGTCTTGGTGAATAAGGTTATGTCCCAAAAACATGATCCTGCTTGCAATGGTAAACACAGCAGGGGAAAGGCTGAGAAGTTTTCCATAAAATAAGATAATAATTAAAAAAATCTTCCTACATCTGTGAAGGGAGCAGTGGAGGGTGAACCGGTCACTGTAAACACACAATGGTTCCCCATGAGATTTAGCCAATTCAGGCCACAAGTTGAGAAAATATTTAAGCATGTCCTAAACTTGAGTGGCATTTGAATTCATACATAAAGTAGTTGCTTCAGAATTTCCTTTAAAATTGATGTTACCGAGTGCTGGGGTCTCAGTGACTTTCCGAGGTGGGATCAGGTCCCCCTCTGCCCACCCCATGAGAGCAAAGCTCGTTCCCTTATGGTATCCTGGTGCAAACCTTCCCTGAATTTACCTTCCCAAGGAAACAGGGAAGGTTCTCATTTTACAGGGAGCTGGGAGGGCAAAATTCATCCCTCATGCAAGCTTGCAATCCAAGAAAATGAGGCTCACCGATGCCAAGCTTGGATGTGTCCCTGGCCTTTTGTTTAACGTCTCTGTTCGGATTCTCTGAAGAAGCAGGAGTGAAAAGGAAAAGCTTCTCGTAACGGCGAGCGTGCTAATTCTGGCGAAGTGTGGAAGGGTTTTCTTGTTGATATGCTCTTTAAAAGCATGATCTGTTTTCTGCTTCTAGTTAAAGAGGGTAGTGGCAGTCTTTAGTGGCTGTGTCAATGTAGCCCATGTTATTATGTACAGATGTGCCAGCTGCAAGTAGGCATTATCTCTTTGATAGTGCTAAGCACTTTACAGTGGGTCAGAGAAGTGCAGCTCTCAACCAATAGATCTAATTGCAATCCTTTTATGTTCTCTATGATTGCAGGTTTCTCCAGCACTATAAACAAATAGTAATCAACTAAACCTGTTACCTCTGAGCAGCGATGTCACGATATGAAATATTAACTGTTCCAAATACAGTAATGATGGTTTAAAACTGTATTTGTTCTTGAAGGTAAAAAATAAGGAAAAAATCAGGAGCGCTAGCACTGGCAGCGTGAAGAGCCCTCTGGCTCTCTTTCATCTAATGAAAAATTGTGTCTGTATACGACATGTTTTATGTGGTCAAATACAGTGTAAATATTGTGTACATCTTTTGCTATAGCAACAACATATTAACAGTACCACAAATAATCTCTGCCTCTGAATCTACATTTTTATGACACCGTTATGCTAATACAAGACAAACTTATATTTTGCTGTGCATCTAATCCCCCCCAAATTAATCCATTTGTATTCCTATAATCCAGCAAACTCTTTTCTCACCTCAAGAAATATTAGACGCAGGCCCTGAACGCATGGCTGATGAGATGGACTAGAGCTGAAAGTGGAGAAGGGCGAGTTTTTACCCTTTTTTTTCTTTTCCTATCTCAGGAAAATTTGGGTGGAAGCTCTTTCTGGGCATTTGGCTTGCTGGGATTTTGGAGAGGGCGAAGGGAGATATTATTTGAGGAGCAGCCTTTCTAAGTGCTTGGGCTGAGGTGTTTCTACTCTGTATAGCCATGCTTGCAGTAAGCTGGCCAATTCTGGGGTTTGGCCAAGTCTGGTTGGGAAACGGGTCCCAGGGGCCTGATCCTGCCCACACTATTGAGCTCTCTTGGCCTGTGAAGACTGGACTTGGGCTGGCTCATTGTAATTCCCCACTGGCCCAACCCCAAAGGGTACCAGAGTTACTTTAACAATTTTTTTTTTTTGGTATAAGTGGTTGAGTTTGAAGGCTTGTACATCACGACAATGTAACTTACTGGTGTGCGTAGAGAGGGAGGTTCAGGAAGGCTATGGTACTTGGATGCACGTGAGATGTCCCTGGGTTAGACATCAGCTCCTCAGATGCTGAAGGAGCCCCTGGAAACAGCCTGAGCATTTGAAGCATCGAAATGGGACTTTCCACGTAAATTGATCATGAAGGAGAGTTTATGAAATTTTTCACGGTTCGGGATTTAATCAAATCTGATCGATGCAGCTCTAATGCAAGGTGAACTTGTTGACCGCTTCCACTGGAGGGTAAAAAAATACCAAAGAAAAGCTGGGGCTGTACGTGCAGTGTGCGTTTCCGCTTGCTCTCATGCTGTTGCAAGGCAAAGTAATTAGCTGAACACTGGGGCTGCTCATTGTTACTCATTTAGAGGCATAAATAACCCAACCAATGCCTTCCCACCACCACCTGCATCTGTCCAGCTCCTGGCGTGCCCCCCTTTTGTGTGTGGGGCACCCCGGGCTGACCCCCCGGCGCCCGGCCGAAGGGGGTCAGTGTTAGGCTTGGCTTTGTGCCTTCCCTGCGCCCCCAGCTCCCGCTCACCCGGGGAGCGAGAGATGGAGATTGGGAATTAAAATGTCTTTAAAAAGAAAATAAGCTTTTGTATCAGCCAGCTGGCGAAAGGATAAAGGACTGTGCTCACAAGATGCAATCAAAATTCAACAGTGTTTTATTAAACATGTAATATTATCAAACTAAACAAAAGAGCCTTCAATGGCTGGTAATACAATGCGATACAATTTTTTTTTTTCATAGTGTCATTCATACAAAAGTGTCATTGAACATTCGGCTCCCAGTTACAAGCTGCACATGCAAATACCAGTACACGTTGTGGGCTCGACAACAAAACACAACGCGTCCTGCAGGTAGATAGCAGATCATTCGGTTTCTTTTCCAGATAACTCCTGCTAATGCACAAGGAGAATAGGTGGCTTACGGAATTAACTAGCCAAAGGGACCACATTTAACAGTCGGTTAAGGACCTTGATCTGTAAACAGTTTATTACATTTATTCCTCCGAGACAGCCCTGTTTGTAGACTTTTGCTCCGGTGCCTCCCCATGCAAGGGCTGCAAATCAGCAGCTGATTCTGCTCCTTCTGTTGATTTTTGTTTTGCTCTCGGTTTGCTTTTCTAGCATCTAATAAAAATTGGTCAATAATGGATAAAATGCTGTGAACAAAACTGGATCTGTGCATCATTTAGCTACACCTCTATTTTCATATTTAATTTTGCACCAGTGAAAAGACATAGACCCAAAGCACAGTCTTGGAGCTTGGATTGAGCTCTGTGTTTTGTGTCCACAAAACTGCTTCTATCTGATGGGATTTGGAGACTCCTGTGACATCTGAGAGCACAGCATGGTCAAACGAGGATGCTGGAGCCAGGCTCTGGGTCCTAGTGAGGTGGTCACCCTATGGTGCCCATGCTGTGAGGGTGTGGGAGCATGGGCTGGTAGGGCCAGCACATCTGTCCCACGCTCTTAATCCCCTCTTGAGTTAGGTGTAAAGGACAGTTTCAAGTGCAAGGCAATGGTGAATCGAGCCCTCCAATCAGTTGTAATTATCTCCAAAGAATGATCAACAATTAAATTGCATTATTAACTCTTGATCTCACTGGAAATATGTGCTATCTTTCTTTTAAGTACCTGAGGTATAGCTCTTCCCCTTGACTCTATTTACTTGGTGAATTTTGGTCCCATAAGGGACTGGCATCCGAACAATCTTTCAATTAAAAAGAGAGGGGAAAAATGTGCCTGGCCTCCATCAGCTCAGCAAAGCAACTTGGTTTAAAGGTGTTTGTGAACAGCAGCCCGGGAGCAACTCGGCTGCAAAATCTTTTCTTCCCTGAAGAACCCCAAAGGCAGAGCAGCACGGAGGGAAAAAAAAAAAAATCACTAAGAAGCCCTAACCTTGTAACACACAGTTTTTGCTAAAAACATATATTAATAATATATTATTGAGCGGGCATAGATGAAGAAGGCCAGGGAAAGCGTAAGCAATAAGAGTGTGAGCAAGGTCAGTGTTCCTTGCCCGAGGACAGCACAATCAATAAGAGCTGGTCAATACCTGCTTTATTACTACACTACCACTCCGAGCAAAATAATTTTTAAGTTAAGAATATATTTTGCAAAACTGAATTAACGATATTGAATATTTTGCTCTTTGATATGACTAGCCTTCAAAATCAAATTATTAAATATGGAAAAAGGCATATTGGTTCAGCTAAGGATTTTTTTGTCCCTGGAAAGGAACTGGACCGTTTGTGATTCCCACTTGCACGTGAGCATTAAATTGTGCCAGATCCTGCCCCCCCGAACAGCAAAATGCAAAGATATTTGGGTTTGTTTCCAAAAGACTCCTTTTTGCTTTGGAGATAAGATGCTGATGGAGAAAGCCGAGTGTGTAAAATGGAGACCAGCAGTAAACTTCTGCAGAAATTGAGATGCTCAGTTCTCTGGTTCGGCACGCGGAGGATCCAACCCACCCTAAAAATGCGTGTTTTTGTGAGCTATCCCCACCTTTTCTCCTGCCCTCCTTGGCTTCCTGGGCTTCCCAGCCGACGCACTCAGTGCGTATATTGATGGTGTTAATTTGGAGCTGTCGTGAAGGCACGCTGCAGGCAGGTTACTCAGCGAGGCAGTATCAAAGGGTGAGATGGGATCCGTCCCTGCTCCCCGGGGCAGGTCTGCTTTGGCTGTGCTGGATCATGCCAGGTCGTCCCCACCTTTTGCTCAAAAGTTTAGAGCCTCAAGTAACTCGAGCAAATCTTGTTTCATTGCGTTAAAATGATTACATGGGTTTAAGATGGCCATTTATCACGCTAAATTTTGTTTCCTTTGGAGGGAAGGGAAGAGAAGCTCTTTTATTTAGCCGTATCGGTGTTTTGAAGGCTTAGCTTTGGTGACTTTGGTGTGAGCTTTCCAAGGAGGCTGTCCTCCTGAAATGGCTGGCTGGTCAGTGGCATGATGGAAACCGTGGTGGTGTGAGAGGGAGGGCAGTGCTCGGTGCAAAGCAGCTGGCTTTGGAGCTTCAATTAGCACCATTTGGGCTGGGAATTTTGATCTGGTGTCCAGACGCGTGGGCTCAAGCCGGGGAGGATGGTGTGGACAGGGTGGGGGTCTTTCTTTGTGCAGGAAAACACCGACGGTAGCTGATTGCTAACCCTGTCTCCCATAGCAAGGTCTTGGAGATGCTGCTCCTCTCCTGCCGCCCTCCCCAGATTCCTCCAGCACCTCGCTGGTGTCTGCCACACACTCCCTTGTCGACATTTGTTTTGTAATGGTTATCAGCTACTGGATTCAGATAGGACATGAGAGATGGCAATCTCCCCTGAAATCGAGAGATATTGAAAAGGCTCAGGCCTTTAGGGCCGAGTATTTATTTTTTTTTAAGTTTCACTCTTTTATTGTTTGCTGCTTGACTCCTTCATCTAATCCTCCTCAAAACATTAGACATGATTCACCCAGGGCAGGTGGAGAGCTTTCTCCCTAAAATATGTCCTGGCTGTTTGAGCACCAAGGGGTAGCTGGATGCTTGCATTCAAAATCAAATTAACTTGCTTTTTGTTGTTTTGATTGAAATGATGTAAAATACATTTCCCCTTCAAAGCACTGATGCTGTCCCTCTTTATGAGCACCAAATTACCTTCAACCCCAGAAACTCCACAGGGGTAGCTGTCAAATCGATGGAGGCTCTGTCATACAGTTTCTACGGCTGTTTAAAATTTACCTGGTACCTCCAGGAGAACATTGGAGAGCTTTAACCCAGCAGCTTTTAACTGATGCAGGTGCTGATGCAACCCAGATTTGGGAGGGGAGAGGTTTGAATTGGCTTCGCTTCTCCTCAGCATCTTTAAGTCTCCAGGAGCACTTGTGTTTGTTTTCTTTTGGGGCACTAAAGCCTTGGCCTGGATGTTGATGGTTGCATTTGCAATTAAGGAGGGCTTTCACCATGCGTGCCCATGGTGGTGGCTCTGCTGCGGCAGCCACCTCTGTTCAGCCTGACATCTGAATCAGGGAACTCTGCCTTAATTAGCTCCCAGAGAGAAAGATAAATAGCTCTTTATGTTCCAGCAGCACCACCACGCTAATGTCCTGGCCAGGTTGATCTGTCCGTG
This sequence comes from Nipponia nippon, assembly GCF_047370975.1. Classification (NCBI taxonomy): domain Eukaryota; kingdom Metazoa; phylum Chordata; class Aves; order Pelecaniformes; family Threskiornithidae; genus Nipponia; species Nipponia nippon. Next base: position 3,996,576 of record NW_028262358.1, on the reverse strand, counting down.
CCCACCTTTCATCATGTTCATAGGGTTTTTGGTGTGGTCGCTGGCTCGGGGCTGGGTGAGGGGGATGCCCTTGTCCATCATGGGGCTGTGTAGTAGCAGAAACATCAGGCTTTTAAAAAGAGAAAGCTCAGACTTTTCATAGGTGTTTCCTTTGCAGAGTTGGAAGAGGTAGTGGAGGATCCCTAAAAGTCATGCATTGAATCCTTGGTCTTGGGATGGTTTAGTGATACTCAGTACCTGGTCCAAGTGTCTTTGTAGAGAGAACCAACACCCCTAACTGTTGTTGTTTGGTTGGTTTTTTTTTTTTGTCCTTGTATAAATTTGTTGGACATGCAGGAAGAATGCATCAAAACAAGTCCTAATGATATCTTTATTGGCAGTACAGGGGAAGCCAACATATTAAGCGATTCAGAGGAAAAAATCTTTATCCCCTTCTCACGTAGCACTTTGCCTCCAGTGCACTCCCTTTGGAAAAATCAAAAACTTTAATCCAGGGTGATCTCTGACATCCCTGACCCCAGCGTTGTGTTGGGACAAAGTTCATCTGTTTACTGCCGGATCTTTGCTGCTGCATGCTCAGGGCTTCCCCTGCTCGTTGGCTGTCCTTGGAGGGGATGAATGGCTCATCAAACCCGCCATCCCTCCTGCTTCAGAAAGTGAACGAGGTATCTTGGAAACATAACTTGACCTCACTAGATATTTTTAAAGAAAGATATCGGAGGTTGAACAGAGAATTGATGGGAGATCAAGACAGCTGAACCTTGGGAACAGAGGGAGAAGAAGGAGGAGGAGTGTTCTATAAAAACAGTTAATGGCAAAAACTAAAAGGAGGGACTTGTGAAATGCCTGGGTTTTTGGGGGTGTGTGTTGGGGCAAGGACGGGTAACGCTTTAGCTGAACCGCTGCAGTGGGTTACTCCGATACCGTGCATTCCCGCTGCCGCTGGCAGCGGCACGCTGCCTTCAGCAAGCGTCCGCTGGCCTTGGTCATCACATCCCAGCCCCGGCAAGGCTCTGCCGGCACGTGATCTGCACGGAAAAACTCCTGCAGAGGAAGGAGGGAGGAGAGGGAGAGCCTTAAGACTTTAAATAAACTTGATGCTAAGTCAAAACCCAAACAAAATGAGGGCGGGGGGGAGGCAGATAAACAAATAGCCTTGTTCACCCTTACATGTGTATTATACCTGGCAGTTAATGGCAGTGGCCAGCTAGTTAGTGCACAGAGTGGAAAAAACCCTGATATATCACTTCCAAAACACTTGACCCACTGATAGGTGGTGGAGGGCAGCCGCCTGCCCCAGGGGAAAAATTTCCTCCGGTGCTCTCTGTGTTGTTTTATTCTTTCTGTGCATGCGCCTGTGTGTCTGGGAAGGGTCTGGGCGAAAACTGACGGGTGGCATAAAGAAACTGCTTTCTCCAGGCATCCTTTAGCTTGCGGGGAGCGTGCGCTGCTGCACTCGCTTGGCAGGACACCTGCAATCTTTAAGGCCCAATTAGTCTTTTCAGAAGTACGACATCGGAGGGAGCGAAACTTGACCTTCTGGGGCTGGTAGAAAAAAAAAAAATCTTCCTTTTCATTGCCTTTCGTTAAAGTTGCGAGGGAGGTCGCGTCTCCCCCCGCAGCGCAGGGCAGAGGGCTGTATCGATGGAGCCGGCCCCGTTGTGTTTGCGAGTCAGCGCAGGTGCGAGCCGCCAACAAGCAGGTGTTTGTACAGAGGCGACCTCGAGCGCGGGTTGCTGACCTGCCCTTTCCTCCTGACTCATCTTTCCTTGAGAAAGGGCTAGTTTCGGGCTGTGGCGTGCCCGTGAGCTTTCTCCGCGTGTAAAAATAACATTATTTAGAGACCTCTGCTAAGCGCTTCTCTTGCAAGATACTTTTTGATAATTTACCTGGGAGAGATGCAGCTAGGATGCTGCCCCAGCTGTTTTAAAAGGGTTTGGTTCTGCTGAGATTTTGCATCCATAAAGAGAGTTTACTCCTTTACAGAGGTGAAAACAAGCTACTTTGCGTTTGGAAAAATGCATGGCTGGTGCATCCCCTCCTCTGGGGAGGAATCTGGGTCTGTTTGTGAACAGGCTAATATAAACCAGTTTGGAATAGAGGAATACGCTGGGTGAGCTGCTGAGCTCTCTTAGGTGAGGCTTCCCGGGAAACTTAAGCAAATTGTAGTTTTCTATTACCGTTAATAACCTCTTAATCACAGTGGGAAATCAACAGTTCCTAATACATACATGTGCCCAGGCATACATGTGTGTATCGCACAGATTTCCTGGGCTACTGGTCTGGTCTGCCTTCTTGCCTTAAACCTCACCTGGCAGTTTACCTCCTGCTTAATTTTGTGTGTATGCAAATTAAGGCTCATGCTTACTCAAGGAATAGATACGACTATTTTATTGGAAAAGCTAACAGCATCGCTTTGCGTTCCTGCACCATGTCATGCATCAGCCTCAGTGTCCCACCCTGCCTGTCCGATTGCCCCCATTTTACAGATGGGCAAACTGATAAGCAGGCAGGAGGAGGGCGAGGTGGGACACACTTTATCAGGGAGCCAGTGAGGGCAGGAGGCATTCCCAAATCCTCCCGCATCACATTCGTGCCATCTCTCTAACTTTGCAGGAGTGTGAACTGTAGCGCGTGCCCCGAAAGCTGGCGGAGGGACCAGAAACAAAGGCAAAAGCTGGGCAGAGAGACACGGAGTTGCAAAGAGGCTTCTGGTGAGTTACCGCAGCGTGAGCTCTCGTGTTAATTAACATCTTCGTTAATGATCCAGGATAAGGAAAATACTTGCAGATGATATCAAATGGGGAGGAGCTGCAAACATGGGATGATAAAGGGAGAACTAAAAGATGAGAAACATGAGTAAATGACAATAAGAGATTTAACGTGGAAAAAATCTTGCAGCCAGTAAGAATACAGTTAAAGGCTCCAGTGAAGCCTTGAGATCATCCTGGGGGGATGGGAGTTTGCAGGGAGATTTGGCAGCAAAAAAAGGCCCCAAACATGTTGGGGCTGCGTGTGGATAGTGTTGGGGGTTGAAGGGGCTGCTTAATGAAGAAAAAGTGTGGGCACAGTGTGACTGGGGAGTGCAAAGGGGGAAAGGAAGCTGAAGGTAAATTATAGAGAATTGGATGAAATTACTGAATATTGAGAAGAAAATTCCCTGATGGAGGGACATCTGAGGTTGCTGAGTCGTTGCAGGGATGAAGCAGGGGAGGCTCCATTGCTTCGTACGCTCACAGATTTGCAGCTCAGGCGGACCCTTTGATCAGCCAGTCTGACTTTGCGCGTGGGCCCTAAGATTTCATCCGTTTACTCTTGTACTGAGCCCGACGACTTGGGTTTGACTAAACTGTAGGGTTTGACTAAACTGTAACTGGGGGACATTTAAAACTAGACTGGGTGATCTACTGCAAAATGAATTGTAGGTCAACAACCCTGTGTTGGCAGGGAGGTGAGCTAGGTGATCTCAGGGGTCTTTTCAGACACTGGTTTTGCAATATAAGGTGAATGTGCAGGTTGAACAGAGACACCTAAACTCACATGGGACCAGCCCGCTGGCACCATGGGCTCCGTCAACTCCAAATGGGCCTGAAGACCAAGACTCTGTAGTTACAGCAGTCGAGGTTTATACTTTGCTTGGAGGGAGGCCACTGCTCAATATCTGTGTCTATCAGCCACGCTGTAAAACTTATCTGCGGTAATACTGTGTGTGAATTTCTGCATCGGGTACTGCCAGGAGAAAACGTCTTTGTATGTGCGCATCCAAAGTGTGTATACAAGTACTGACGGTGTAAAGGATTGCAGAGGGAGCCTGGGGAAAGTCTGGGCTGCATCGTCATTCGTATCAATGCAGAAAGAGACTTAGCTTTGAGATCTCATCGCTAAACAAGGGCATCTCTTCCTGAATTAGTTGCAGCTTGCTTTTCTTTTTGTCTTTGAAGAGTTGCTCTGTGGGTGATGCTGAGTTATGGTGCGTTACCTTTCACAGACAACAGGAAGGAAAGAGAAGAGATTAAGGGGGACGAACACCCCACAAGCCAAAATATTCTCAATAAACCTTAATTGGAGTGGATTAGGAATGAGGATGTGTTTTGTACGCCCGTGAGCACGCTGGCACATGCACGCACACACACATAGATGTTCTGGGGAGAAGAAGGGGTCAGGTCTGGACTCTGAAAGAGTTTTCCACTGATTCCTAATGACTTAAGACAGATCTAAGCAACACCAGCTGGAACCAGACAACTTTGGTTCCAGAATTAGTGTAGATAATTTATCAGAGCAGTGCTTGAATAATAAGACTATCGCCGCTTTATTATATCAGCCAGTGTCATAACCAGATAGAAAAGTTTAATATTAACAAGAGGAGCTGCCTTCAGTAAGTGTGTGTGTGAGAGAGCGCGTTCTCATTTTTAAAGTCTGTGTGTACTAAAATGTCAGTGTCTTGACCTCGGGGAAAGGAGTTCATTAAAAAAAATACAAATACAAAGTAAATAGTCTCTCTGTGAAAGGTTTATTTAATCTGTTTCTCTTCCTGCCCTGATTTTTCTTAATGTATTTAAAACTTAATATTTACTCTAGCAAAACAAAATCTATAAAATAGTTTTTGTAGGCTCCTAAATAAGTAGTAGCAGCTCAGCCGGAGCCAGCCAGTAAGCGCTGCGAAATATGCATTGCAGAGACATTTGAAGTTGTCCCCAGTGGACAATTTGCACCGTTCAGTGTTAAAAGGCTCTATTTCAGTGCTGCAGAAAGCCCCCCAGACCCCCTGACTAGGCAAGTCGAGTTTACAGATGATGTACTCCACTCAGCCGCCTTGTAGTTTCAGGGCTTAAATGGCTGGCAGGGCAAAGAGGGGATAGTTAAAATTCTTAAGCTGCTAAAATGGAAAGCCTTGCAAGATTTTATGGTGGAAGAAAAAATAATTTTTGAAGGCTAAATGTTGCTGGCTTGACCAGGCAGAGAGTCAGGGAGCCTTGGCTGGGGTGGCGGGGACCGTCTCTGCCGGGGAGAGGGAGGTTTGGAAAAGGGGGTGCCTACCAAATATTGAACCTGCACTAAAAAAAATGAAAATGAGAAAAGTCTGTGCAGCCAGGTAATGTTACAGGCTGCTCTATTTCCTCTGGTTAAAAAACCTGCCCTGCTAATTACTCTGCTTAGAAATGTATCTGACAGGAGGTGTTTATACTCAATTTACCGCAGTATTGAGTTCTTTCTCCTGAAATTTGGCTTTGGTTTCTTCCCCTGTGAAGTTTGGGAGGGAAGGGGGGGCGATTCCACTAATTTTCACTGGCAAAGCGCATCAGTGTGGGGATGCACTGTATGTCCGTCCATCCCTCCCTCCCTCCCTCCTCTGCCGGGCCAAACAGCAGAGCCGACATGTTTCGGCTCAGCGTGTTTTGGGTGCTCTCTGCCAGCCAGGGTCCCCTCTCCAGCCCATAGTCCCTGTGTCCAAACCACTTTTGGGGTAAAAGCGGAATGATTTTAGCTCTTTAGAGTAAAGCAGACCTAGTCACGGTCCCCATGTCCTACCACTGTCAGGCGATGCATGGAGAAATCAAGAGCGTGAGAAATAATTTTTCCATTTCTTTATTTTCTCTGAATCATCTTAGTTCATTTATCAACACCTTGCTGTCATTTTGTGGAGGTTTTATGGCTTGAGAGGTTTATTTTTTTGCTTGGTTTAGGCTTTTAGTTTAGAGTTTTCAGCTTAAGAGCTTTATGTTTGCTTGGTTAGGGTTTTGGTTTAGGGTTGGTGTGGTTTGTCTTTTGGGTGGTTTTTTGTTGTCGTGTTTTTTTTTTTTTTTCTTCAATTGAGAAATTGCAAGTAGGTTTCTGACACTCTGAAGAATACCTGTAGCCTCCTGTTGTGCACGAAGAAATGTGCTGAATTCAAAGAAGCTCCTTAGACTGTCTCTTTTGCTGGAGTTTACACAGGATTTCCCATTACCATTCAGGGAGTGAACAATGTACAGAAAATATATAGAGGTTTTTTTTCTCTTTTCAAGAAAAAGACTCTGAGCGGTATCTGAGCTTTTTTGGCAGCTAGTTAGAAACGACCCTGCAGGGGGACGGAGGTATGAACATAAGAATAAACTCCAACTTGTATTTTGATTCTTTTAATTTTGAAATTGTGAGTTATTTCCTCCAGGCAGGAGGGTGGACACTGCCTCCAGCACCTCGTTTGCTGGAGAGAATTGAGAGCATTTGGTTTTATCAGCCGCTGGCATGGTAATGAGCCTATTTCTATTGAAATTGGCTCATTACTATTCATTTTTGCTGGCTCTCGACCAACTCATGAACTGCTTTTTGATTTTTCAGGGGAGGAAAAAAAAAAAAAAAAGTAGGGAGTTGGTCCTATCCACCGATAGAAGTGACAATGTGAGGACACGCAGGCGAGCGTCTGTACTGTGACCCTCCGGCGTGGCTCAGCCTTGACCCGTGCCACCGCTGCTGTTGTGGCGGGGGTCCTCTCCACCTCCTGGACCCTGGGGTCCCTCCCCATCGTGCCAAGCAGCGGGACAGGGGTTGCGAAGCGTACACAAAGAGTCTGGCAAGGATTCGTTCAATTTACATGTGACCTGACCAGATGAGAATTTGGGTTGTAAGAGGGGATGGGTCTGTATTGAACTGCTGTGAGGGCAACTTCATACATGTCCTGTATGCTTTGGTGGGCTGGTAGTTTCTGTTTGTGTGGTTTTGGGCAACTTGTCAAATTATGTTATTCAAGTGTATATAGTGACATTTAAGGTTTTGTTTTTTTTTTTTTCTTCTTATTTTGAGCAATGTGTAAGTTCTCTCTCTCTCCCTCACACGGGCACGCATCCTAACAGACACACAAGTCTCCGGGAAATGTTTTAGCGCCAGTGAAAATGAAAACTCAGCTCTTTGAATGTCTGCCTGAAAAATATCTTTCTTTAAAAATGATGGAGCGTGCGTTAATTATATATGAATGTAATTTTATCCCTGTTACCAGTTTGAAAAAACTCAGCCAGGCTCTGCCACCTGTACTCATGTGTGACTAAAATGCCATTAAACTATTTTGGCTTATGAAGATATGAGATTTCTTGTGAAGACAAGGAACCACCGGATTTGGTTGCATCTTTTTCTGTCTGCCTGGCGTGACACTGGAAGGAGCATCATTTTCAGGTGGGCTGTGTGCAGCCCCTTCTGAAATGACCTTTCAAACAAAGCCCCCAGACGTCGCTAACTGCTTTATAAAAATCTCACCACTGATGTGAGAAAGAATTTTTTGGCAGAGAAGCAACAAAGTTTATTTCTATATACACTTAGTCTCTCTCATTTTTTTTTTCCAAGATAGTTTCCCTTCAAGTTAAGGAATGAAATAAAAATGCTAATAGCTTGCAATTGAATTGTTGGTATTTAATACTGTTAGCTATGTGCTTCTGTGGTGCACCAGAAAGGAGAACATTTATTTTCTTCTATAATTTGAAAAATAAAAGTCAAATTGACTACTTTTTAAGTACCAGAAGCCGGAAAAATGATAGGCAGATGATGACTTCTATAAAGCGAACATTGTCCCTCCAGGTAAATACTGAATCGAAGACTACAAAATATTCACAACGATTGCTGATACATCTTCAAACTTGTGCTGTTTTGCATGTCATTATAAGAAAATAAACTAGCTGATTTTGTAGAAGAACTCAGAGATTTTCTTTTTTTTTTTTTTTTCTTTTTCCTCTGAACTGAAAGTATATCTCCTTCAGAGAAAAAGAGGCTTCAGAGTTTGGATTCAAGTTGTTTGCAGACTTGGAATTATTAACGGTGCTGTTACAATCACTGGTGGAAGAAAGCGACTTGCAGTACACGTGGAAGAACTTTCAAAGTCCTTTGAGGAAACAGTTTTAGGTTTTCCTTTATGAACTTGCAACTTTCTTTGGAGGAGTTGGCATGGTCTCAAGAGCCTTGCTTCATACTTTCATCCCTTTGCCTGGTAGATCAGGCTGGCTCTGAGGTATCATGGCTGGTCCAGACACTACTGTCGATGGGGACCTCAATGCAATCTTGTAAAAGCTTTCATCAGCTTTTGTTGGGTCATAACAAATTAAAACAGCCTGACCCAGCTTCTCATCTGAGCATCTCAGGTCAAGTATATTTACTTCTGTTTGTTTATTTTTAGAACTTTAAATGCTCAGCTTTATTTTTGTTGCAGTAAACTGGCCAGAAGTGGTCTGTTATCATAGTCTGAAGGGAAGTCACACGAGTGACAGATGTTTGTCTTTGTTCATTATATAGCCGGTGTTTATTTAGAATTTCACCGTAAATGTTTTACATTAGGAAATAGAAAAAAATGGTCCCAAATTCAAATCATCCTTGCCTGGTATGGTGGGGATCATCTAGACAAACTAGCAGGCCTATTTGTCTTTGGTGAAGACCTACGATGCTATTTCAGGAATCCAGACCAGTTGAACAACACTTTTAAATAGCCCAATCGATGTAGTCATCTCTCGCATCTTCCTGTGATTCCCCAGCATGGAAAATGTATGATGCAATGTAGGAAGCTTGTGACATTGGGAAACCCTGGGTTACTTGGGATCTAGAAGAGCACCCAGATCCAGCTGACTGGCCCTAGCAAAATGAACGTAAAAGGAGATGTAAGGCAGCCATGAAACCAAAATATTATTGGACCAGGATTTGGAGAAGCATGCAAATGGCCTGTAGGAGGAGACATACAGAAAAACGGGATGTCCAGAGAGAAGTTAGAATGTTTCCAGTGTCACAGGTAGCAGAACCCATGAATCCTGGGTCTTGCCAAGGATGTGAAGAAATGATGAATTGCAGTGATTTTTTTTTTTTTTTTTATTGTACCATTTTGGTTTAGACCTTCTGGTACCACGTATGTATTAGTATCCTTTTACACCACAGTGTTTTGTCTAATTCCTTAGCTCTGCTTTAATCCGCAGGAGCATGTCTCAGTTTGTCCTGGCAACAAGCTCCTTTGGGGTTATCTTCTGGGACCTCTTGGTTGAAAGGAATGAACTTTGTTTCTCTGAACAAAAAGAAGGAGCTGCGTAGGCTCAGTACTGGACGGGGGCTGATGCAGGGCTGAAGAGCCATGTGTTGGCTGCATGGGCTTCAGAGACAACGTAGTGAGAATCACTTTAGGTGCTCTGAGGAGCTCACAGTCTGCATAGATTATATGGACAAGGAGCAATGCTGGTCGTACTGGGGGAGAGATTTGCCCAGGATGATACTTGAGCTCAGGGTACGTAGGAATCCACCTTCCGAAGAGAAGTGAGTTGAGGTGGTTTAATCTATAATACAGCTTAGGCTGGAACTGGCCTTCAGTGGCAAGAAAAGCTAGCTTTTCCCTCTTCAGGAATAGATACTTTCCAGTATCCGGTGGCTCTGGGCCAGACTGACCCAGGGAGGAGCAAAGGGGAAAATTATGCATGTAACTGAACTGCATAGGAATTGTTTGAAATGGTCCGAGAGGGCATGCGTAGAAACGATGGAATGAAATGGCAAGGAAAAAACTTATGTTGAATATTACAACCTCCTAACAGAAAGATACATTAGACTAAGGAGGAATATCCCAAGGGAAATGGTGGAAGCCCCATTGCTTGGATAATTTCTAATTAAACTAGACAAAGCACTTGAGAATATATTATAAGGGAAAATCCTGTAATGGCAGCAGGCTGGACAGGGTGACCCTACAGGTCTTTTTCATTTCTAATTTCTATGATTCACTAATGATTAAGTAATTCACAGATAAACTAAACATCCGTATTGCTGGGTCTTATCCGAAACTCACCTCACCTATCAACCTTTTCAAATTTACCAATTAATAGTTAATTAGTTAATGTTTGTAAAGTGCTTTGAAGATGAAAAGTGCTAAGTGCTAAGTATTATTATAGAAATAGGGATAGATAAACTCATTTTACTTAATTTTGAACCCACTCAAACACTCACGGAGGGCTCAAAATTCAGATTCTGATTTGAGCATTATTGAGTTTGCTTTCCTTGTAGAGGGACATTCTGTGAGGTTGTTACGCCGTGATTAAAATACAGTTATAATTTTGATAATGCACTTACCAGACAGTTCTATATATGGCACAGCAGTTATAATCCTGATAAAACGTGCATGAAAAGCCATTGTCCCTGTCCTTACCCAAGCTGCAGCGTGCAATACAAGCACTTTGCTTTGTAAGGGAGTGCAAGTGGCACAGGGAATATGAAAGCTGTTTTCCATAATGGATTTTACCCTCCCAGTTTATGTTGATTTTTTGGAGTATATTTAATAGCATCAAATGAATGAGGTAATATTCAGGAAGGAACTTTGCTGAGAATTCCCAAATGATTGTATTTTAAGTCCCTCTTATGGCTGTTCTTGCAAGTGGTTGCTGGTATGTGCTGTGGTCTGAGCCGTGACTTTTGTCACCCGGAAAGTGGCACGGCCTCCTGCGTGACAGAGGTGGCATCCGATGTGCACAGCGCGGCAGCGTGCTCAGGGGCACGGCGAGGGAAGGTCTATGAATGGTCTTGTACGAGGGTGAGACTGTAGGTGAAACTATATTAAAGCAAATTGGGGCAATCCCAATCCTGCCCGCTTGAAGTAAGGTAAAATCCAGACTGAATTCCCTTGGATGAAGTAGTAAGGGATTAATTTTTGCTTTTATTTTCAAAATGAGCAAAGTCTCTGTATTACTAATATTCGTATATTTGTACCCAGTAAAAATACAGGTTTATGTTCAGAAAGCAAGACCTGGACAAAATAGAGTACAGTGGAAATAATAATTTCAGTAAGTTCTGGTCTGAATATTGCCTTAACTGGGTCCACAATACCTTTCCATTGCCTTTGCAGGAGGGCTTCTTCCCCCGTCCCGGTCCATTTGGATATTCCTAGGAAATAATTTTCAGGCTTTCAAACACAAGTTTGTTAAACAGTATCTTAAACTTATTTGTAACAGAGCAAACAAAGCAGTTTCAGGTGGAGCTCACTAATGTCAGGGCATACAATTTGAGAGCACAATAATGATTCGGGAAATAATACCACGTGCTTTGTGGTAGGTTTACTCATTACAGTGCTTGAATAATAAATCTTGGATATCGAATCCTGGAACGAATAATCACAGCGAATGAGTAATTTATAGGTTAAAATGTGTTGAATCAAAGCACTCATCGAGTAATTTGAAAAGGCACGGGCTTCCGTGCGAACCATCTAGCCAGTCTTTTGGATGGGCTAGAAATACGAAATGACAGCAAATATTTTAATAGGTATATCAAACAGGTGCTATTGCACGGAACTGAAGAGCAAATATATATATGGCCTGGGCTTGGAAGAGCAATCCAGGGACCTAAAGGCTTCTTGATGCAACTTCAATATTATTATAAGGCTTTCGGATATGTTCTCGAGAAAAACAAAGGTAAGGGGAGCTTATGGAGAGTGGGATCAATTCTAGCTGGATTTGTAAGAGGTAGATCACACCAGGGTAAGCTGAGATCTCTCTTTGGTAAAATAACTGATTCCTCGGACAAAGGAAATGCAGGAGATCTGACCTGTCTGGACATCAGTGAAGCGCTTGATAAAGTGCCACATGGGAAACATCTAGTTAAGC